>NC_138539.1:5000-10000 GCF_964234715.1 Podarcis melisellensis
GCCATGAGTGCGGAGGAACAGCTGCAATCGCTGGGGAAGCAGGTTACCGAACTCACAGCTGCAGTCATTGCATTTCAAAAGAAGAATGACGAACTGGAGAAGCGCTGCCAGGACCTGCAAACAAGGTGCGAGCATGCAAGCAGGGCAGGGTTCCCGGGATCCAGATCGGAGGGAGTTGGACTTGGACGGCGGGGGGGGGGCACCCTAGTCACCCACTTCGATGGGAACCTGAAGCACTACCCTAGTTTCAGGGCAGACCTCTTGTATGCACTGCATTTGCTTCGCAATGATTTTAAAGATGAGGAAGAGAAAGTGGGATTTATAATTTCGCATTTGCATGGGGAAGCCAGAGCTTGGTTGCGCAATTTGTGGCGCGAAGATGGCCCTGCCCGCCGAGACTCTGATGAATTTATTAAAGCGATGGATGCATGTTTCCAGTCATCTGTGGACCTGGATATTGCTCGTAAAGAGATGTTTGGGCTGCGGCAAGGCAAAGCCACAGTACGTCAGTATCATTCCAGATTCTTCGCATTATTAACTGTGTTAGGCTGGGAAAAGCACAGCAAACCAGTGAGAGACCTCTTCTGGGAAGGTCTTAGCGGCCCCATCAAGGATGAGCTTGCCAGGGGAGACAGACCCCAGACCCTAGAAGACGTGGTGCAAAGGGCTCTTGCGATAGGAGTAAGACACGAGGGACGCCCTTGGCACGATGGGGAAGGACCCCAGGCGCGTGCACCAGCAAGAACACCCCCTTTTATCCCCAGGGACTTTGGCCAGGCGCACCCCTCGCCCTTGGGGAGGCAGGGAGAAGAGCCGATGGAAATTGGTGGTGCTAGGGCTCAGACACCAGCCAGAGCCCCGGTTTCCGGTGCAGTAAAGGCGAAGCCTCCTAGAGGGACCAGGAAATGTTACATTTGTGACAGTGCACAGCATATGGCGAAAGAGTGCCCCCAGAGGCTCCAGAAGCACACTGCAGCTCTAGCAACAGTGGCAGCAGAAGTGATGCAAGGAGAGCAACCTCAGGGAAACGACAATGCCTGGCTGGAAGCGGAGCTGCTGGGGCTCAGCCAGGCGGATCTGTAGAGCAGTCCCCAGCACCTGTGCAACGCACAGACCCTTTACCACCCAAGCCAGCAGTGCAGCTCACTGCAACGCTTCAGTTGCCGAATGGTACCACCCTGGAAGTTCCCATCACGATTGATTCAGGGAGCAACGCGGATTTTGTGGGGATGCAATTTGTCAAGCAGCATCGCATAGCGCTTCTGCCCGCAACAACGCCTCTGAACGTAGTTACGGTGGATGGCAGGAAATTGCTAGGGGGGCAAGTTGTGCAACAGACGCCTCCCATGGTGATGCGGATTGGAAATCACCGAGAAGTCATTAGCTTCAATGTCACCCACCTGTCAGACACGCCCATAGTATTAGGCATGAGTTGGCTGGAGAGGCACAGTCCCGCTGTAGCGTGGTACCAGCGGCAGATCACCTTCTGCTCATCGTATTGTGCTCAACATTGCATCCCGTCCAGCCACGAGGAGGGGGCTGAGCAGCAGCTGCAACTTGGCATGGTGCAGGCAGTGCCTCGCAAGTACGAAGGATTCTTGGAGGTTTTCTGCGAGAAAGAAGCTGACAAGTTGCTGCCTCACAGGCCTTACGACTGTGCGATCGACCTGGTGCCGGGGGCGCAGCTGCCGACTGCAAAGCTGTATTCCATGTCTGAGGACGAGATGCAAGAGCTCAGAGAGTTCATAGAGCATAATTTGAAGCGCGGTTTCATCCGGGAATCCAAAGCAGTGGGAGGCAGTCCTGTTTTCTTTGTGAAGAAGAAAGACACGCCCCAAAAAAGACTCATTGTGGACTATCGGTTCATAAACAGACTGACTAAGCCCAAGGCCTTTCCCATGCCCAAGCTTGACGACCTCCTAGCGACCGTAAGGAAGGGTAAGATCTTCACCAAGTTGGATTTGCGTGGAGCGTACAACCTCATCCGCATCCGGAAGGGCGATGAGTGGAAGACTGCCATGTTCACGCCTCTGGGCACGTATGAATACAGAGTTATGCCGTTTGGTCTCCAAAATGGCAGCCACGTTTTCCAAGCATTTATGCATCACGTGCTGGTGGGAGTTCTCTACAAGAAGTGTGTGTGTTTTCTCGACGACATCCTGATTTTCTCGGAATCGCCGGCAGCTCACGAGAAGGACGTAAAGGAGGTCCTGCAGAGATTGCGGGAGCACAGGCTCTACGCCAAGTTGGAGAAGTGCCAGTTTGATGTGACGGAAGTGGATTTCCTCGGCTACAAGCTGTCCGACGAGGGGCTGGCCATGGACAGCGTCAAGGTCCGAGCGGTGTTGGACTGGAAGAGCCCACGCAATCGGAAGGAAGTCCAGAGATTCATCGGGTTTGCCAATTTTTATCGCAAATTCATCAAAGGTTTTGCAAAGGAGACGGCAGCAATCACGGACACCCTCAGTTCCAGAAGAAGTTCGCTTGGACGGAACAGGCGGAGCGCTCTTTTCGGAAGCTTAAAAGCCTCTTCGCCTCCAAGGAGCAGCTGCTGCACGTGAATCCCGGCAGGCCCATGCGGGTAGAAACCGACGCGTCCGACAGAGCGGTTGGAGCCGTCCTTCTGCAAGAGGATCCGCAAGGGAATTGGAGACCTGGCGCCTTTTACTCCCGGAAGCTCAGCAAGACGGAGCAGAACTACACCATATGGGACAGGGAACTGTTGGCCATTCACGCAGCTTTCAAAGCGTGGCGACACTTCCTCATAGGAGCCAAGTACACAGTGCAGGTCCGCACGGATCACAAGAACTTAGAGTATTGGCGAACAGCGAAGCTGCAGAGCCAAAGACACATGCGCTGGGCAGAATTCTTCGCGGATTTCGACTTCAGAATAGAATACATCCCGGGGGATTCCAATGTTATAGCCGATGCGCTCTCCAGGAAACCACACTATCTTGAGGAGACGGCACCAATAGCAGCGAAGCACATTTTCGCACCGCAGGTGTGGGCATGCGCGGCAATCGCAGTCGACCTGGACGCGGTGCGACGCGCGTTGCAAGTGGATCAGTTTGCACAATCCAAGATGGAGGAGCTGCGCAGGGGTTCACAGAGAGACGATGAGTTCCAGTTGCGAGACGGGCTCTTGACTCGCAAAGGTGCTCTCTACGTACCAAGCGACGAGCTCCGCGCAAAGGTTCTGCAGCAGTTGCACGACGCCCCCAGTGCGGGCCACTTCGGCAAGGAGAAGACAATAGAATTAGTGGCCAGGGACTTTTGGTGGCCCCAGATGTGGGGAGAGGTGGCGGATTACGTCGCCAGGTGTGACACCTGTCAGAGGTCCAAACCAGTACACCAGAAGCCGGCGGGGTTGCTGGAACCGCTGGAGACACCGCAGCAACCGTGGGATAGGGTAGCACTGGACTTTGTTACTGATCTGCCCAGCTCCAGGGGCAAGACGGCGGTACTGGTGGTTGTGGACCTGTTCACCAAGATGGCGCATTTCATTCCTTGTGCCAAGGTGGCGACGGCAGAACAGACCGCCAAACTCTTCGTCGACCACGTGTTCAGAGTGCATGGGCTGCCGCAGTCCATCCTATCCGACAGGGGGCGCCAATTTGTTTCCAATTTTTGGCAGAAGCTTCTAGGTATCCTGCACGTCAAGATCAACCTAGCGTCGGCGAGACATCCACAGACCAACGGCCAAGCAGAGAGGGTCAACGCGATCATGCAGCAGTACCTGAGATGTTACGCCAATCAGCGACCCGCAGCGTGGGTGGACTACCTGCCGATGGCTGAGTTTGCCTACAACAACACGAAGCACGCGTCGACGGGGGTGACGCCGTTCTTCGCGAACAATGGCCGTCACCCCAGAACCTTTCCGACGCTCGTAGAAACGGGAGAGGGGGTGCCGCAAGAGGCCGACCAGTTGGCAGCAGAGTTGCAAGAGGTGCACGAGGAGCTGCGGAGACATTTGGAGCTGGCCAAACAAGCCTATAAGGTGCAGGCGGACAAACACAGAAGGGCGGGAGAAGACATCCAGGTGGGGGACTGGGTATGGTTAGCGGCCCAAGCGATGCCAGCCAAATCGTTAGCCAAAAAGAAGCTAGGACACAGGCAGCTAGGGCCATACCAAGTTGAGGCTAGGATCAATCCTGTAGCATTTCGCCTGGCCCTCCCAGAAGGCTCCAGAGTGCACCCGGTCTTTCATAGGTCGGTGCTCACTCCCTACAAGGCCCCGCACAGGTTTCAGGAGTCAGAAACAGTACCAGACTCACGCAAGGAGTCACCCAAGAGGGGGGGTCGCCTAGGGCCGAACCGCTCAACGAGGTCACAGAGATCCTGGACTCGAGATGGGGGGCAGAGGGAGTTGAATACTTTCTCGCCAGAGAGGGTACCCCAGCCAGTGCCAATAGTTGGGTGCCGGGCTACGCGTTAGACGAACCCCTTTTGAAAGATGAGTTCCATGCACTTTTCCCACATAGACCCATGCCAGCTGAGTACTTTGATGACTGGCTTTTCACGCCCACATTGTCAGATAGCACGTTCAGGGGCTTCTCTTCCGCCGAGGAAAGAACGGCAGAATCGAGCCCGCCCAGAGGATCGTGTTCGGGAGTGGACACACTACCTTCGGATTGGTGGGAGGAGCAACCAGAGGAGGACTGGCGTAAGAGGTTGGTGGAGTGGCCTTGGCGGGCAGCACCAGAGGAAGCAGCAATGGAAGAAGAGACTGAGACTGCTTTGGGTGAAGAACCCGAGTTCGAACACACATACACAGAACTGCCAGCAGAGAACATTGACGTAGACGACCTGTATCCCGAATCTACCCCCGAAGAGCCGCAGCTCCCACAACCTGCACCCGACAGGCGGGAGGGGGGAAGGGGGGGCTTCGAGGGGGGGATGGATGTCAGGGTTTCAGGGAGAGAAGGGCAGATGGGGGAGGAGACAGAGAGCGAGGGGGAAGAATCCCAGAGAGACGAGGAGGAGGATGACAATGACCAAAG
>NC_138539.1:15000-17500 GCF_964234715.1 Podarcis melisellensis
CTGCGAGAAAGAAGCTGACAAGTTGCCGCCTCACAGGCCTTACGACTGTGCGATCGACCTGGTGCCGGGGGCGCAGCTGCCGACTGCAAAGCTGTATTCCATGTCTGAGGAGGAGATGCAAGAGCTCAGAGAGTTCATAGAGCATAATTTGAAGCGCGGTTTCATCCGGGAATCCAAAGCAGTGGGGGGCAGTCCTGTTTTCTTTGTGAAGAAGAAAGACACGCCCCAAAAAAGACTCATTGTGGACTACCGGTTCATAAACAGACTGACTAAGCCCAAGGCCTTTCCCATGCCCAAGATTGACGACCTCCTAGCGACCGTTAGGAAGGGTAAGATCTTCACCAAGTTGGATTTGCGTGGAGCATACAACCTCATCCGCATCCAGAAGGGCGATGAGTGGAAGACTGCCATGTTCACGCCTCTGGGCACGTATGAATACAGAGTTATGCCGTTCGGTCTCCAAAATGGCTCCCACGTTTTCCAAGCCATTATGCATCACGTGCTGGCGGGACTCCTCTACAAGAAGTGTGTGTGTTTTCTCGACGACATCCTGATTTTCTCGGAATCGCCGGAAGCTCACGAGAAAGACGTAAAGGAGGTCCTGCAGAGGCTGCGGGAGCACAGGCTCTACGCCAAGTTGGAGAAGTGCCAGTTTGATGTGACAGAGGTGGATTTCCTCGGCTACAAGCTGTCCGACGAGGGACTGGCCATGGACAGCGTCAAGTTCCGAGCGGTGTTGGACTGGAAGAGCCCACGCAATCGGAAGGAAGTCCAGAGATTCATCGGGTTTGCCAATTTTTATCGCAAATTCATCAAAGGTTTTGCAAAGGAGACGGCAGCAATCACGGACACCCTCAGTTCCAAGAAGAAGTTCGCTTGGACGGAACAGGCGGAGCGCTCTTTTCGGAAGCTTAAAAGCCTCTTCGCCTCCAAGGAGCAGCTGCTGCACGTGAATCCCGGCAGGCCCATGCGGGTAGAAACCGACGCGTCCGACAGAGCGGTTGGAGCCGTCCTTCTGCAAGAGGATCCGCAAGGGAATTGGAGACCTGGCGCCTTTTACTCCCGGAAGCTCAGCAAGACGGAGCAGAACTACACCATATGGGACAGGGAACTGTTGGCCATTCACACAGCTTTCAAAGCGTGGCGACACTTCCTCATAGGAGCCAAGTACACAGTGCAGGTCCGCACGGATCACAAGAACTTAGAGTATTGGCGAACAGCGAAGCTGCAGAGCCAAAGACACATGCGCTGGGCAGAATTCTTCGCGGATTTCGACTTCAGAATAGAATACATCCCGGGGGATTCCAATGTTATAGCCGATGCGCTCTCCAGGAAACCACACTATCTTGAGGAGACGGCACCAATAGCAGCGAAGCACATTTTCGCACCGCAGGTGTGGGCGTGCGCGGCAATCGCAGTCGACCTGGACGCGGTGCGACGCGCGTTGCAAGTGGATCAGTTTGCACAATCCAAGATGGAGGAGCTGCGCAGGGGTTCACAGAGAGACGATGAGTTCCAGTTGCGAGACGGGCTCTTGACTCGCAAAGGTGCTCTCTACGTACCAAGCGACGAGCTCCGCGCAAAGGTTCTGCAGCAGTTGCACGACGCCCCCAGTGCGGGCCACTTCGGCAAGGAGAAGACAATAGAATTAGTGGCCAGGGACTTTTGGTGGCCCCAGATGTGGGGAGAGGTGGCGGATTACGTCGCCAGGTGTGACACCTGTCAGAGGTCCAAACCAGTACACCAGAAGCCGGCGGGGTTGCTGGAACCGCTGGAGACACCGCAGCAACCGTGGGATAGGGTAGCACTGGACTTTGTTACTGATCTGCCCAGCTCCAGGGGCAAGACGGCGGTACTGGTGGTTGTGGACCTGTTCACCAAGATGGCGCATTTCATTCCTTGTGCCAAGGTGGCGACGGCAGAACAGACCGCCAAACTCTTCGTCGACCACGTGTTCAGAGTGCATGGGCTGCCGCAGTCCATCCTATCCGACAGGGGGCGCCAATTTGTTTCCAATTTTTGGCAGAAGCTTCTAGGTATCCTGCACGTCAAGATCAACCTAGCGTCGGCGAGACATCCACAGACCAACGGCCAAGCAGAGAGGGTCAACGCGATCATGCAGCAGTACCTGAGATGTTACGCCAATCAGCGACCCGCAGCGTGGGTGGACTACCTGCCGATGGCTGAGTTTGCCTACAACAACACGAAGCACGCGTCGACGGGGGTGACGCCGTTCTTCGCGAACAATGGCCGTCACCCCAGAACCTTTCCGACGCTCGTAGAAACGGGAGAGGGGGTGCCGCAAGAGGCCGACCAGTTCGCAGCAGAGTTGCAAGAGGTGCACGAGGAGCTGCGGAGACATTTGGAGCTGGCCAAACAAGCCTATAAGGTGCAGGCGGACAAACACAGAAGGGCGGGAGAAGACATTCAGGTGGGGGACTGGGTATGGTTAGCGGCCCAAGCGATGCCAGCCAAATCGTTAGCCAAAAAGAAGCTAGGA